>NC_068441.1:43036173-43038673 GCF_023373465.1 Oncorhynchus keta | reverse complement strand
CTCTCTTGTCTTTTCCTCTCTCCTCCCTCTCTCTCTCTGTCTCTCTCTTGTCTCTTCCTCCCTCCTCCTCTCTCTCTCTGTCTCTATCTTGTCTTTTCCTCTCTCTCCTCCTCTCTCTGTCTCTGTCTTGTCTTTTCCTCTCTCTCTCTCAATCTTGTCTTTTCCTCTCTCCTCTCTCTCTTGTATTTTCCTCTCTCTCTTGTCTTTTCCCTCTCTCCCTCCTCTCTCTCTGTCTCGCTTTTGTCTTTTCCCTCTCTCTGTTGTCTTTTCCTCTCCTCTCTCTGTCTCTCGTCTTTTCCTCTCTCCTCCTCTCTCTCTCTGTCAGCTCTGTCTCTCTCATGTCCTTTCCTCTCTCCTCTCTCTCTCTGTCTCTCTCTTGTCTTTTCCTCTCTCTTTCTCTCTCCCTCTCTCTCTGTGTCTCTCTGTTGTATTTTCCCCTCTCTCTCTTTCTCTCTGTCTCGCTCTTGTCTTTTCCTCTCTCTTTCTCTCTCTCTCTCTCTGTCGCTGTCTCTCTGTTGTCTTTTCTCTCTCTCTCTCTGTCTCTGTCTCTCTGTTGTCTTTTCCTCTCCTCTCTCTCTCTTGTCTTTTCCTCTCCTCTCTCTCTCTCTGTCTCTCTCTTGTCCTTTCCTCTCTCTCCCTCTCTCTGTCTCTCTGTTTGTCTTTCCTCTCTCTCTCTCTCTCTCTCTCTCCTCTCTCTCTCTCTCTCTCTCTGTCTCTCGTCTTTTCCTCTCTCCTCTCTCTCTCTCTGCTCTCGCTCTTGTCTTTTCCTTTCTCCTCCTTTCTGTCTCTCTCTTGTCTTCTCCTGTCTCGCTCTTGTCTTTTCCTCTCTCTCTCTGTCTCTCTTGTCTTTTCCTCTCTCCTCCTCTCTCTCTCTCTCTCTGTGTCTCTCGTCTTTTCCTCTCTCCTCCTCCTCTCTCTCTGTCTCGCTCTTGTCTTTTCCTTTCCTCTCTCTCTCTGTCTCTCTCTTGTCTTTTCCTTTCTCCTCCCTTTCTGTCTCTCTCTTGTCTTCTCCTGTCTCGCTCTTGTCTTTTCCTCTCTCTCTCTGTCTCTCTTGTCTTTTCCTCTCTCATCTCTGTCTCTATCTTGTCTTTTCCTCTCTCCTCCTCTCTCTCTTGTCTTTTCCTCTCTCCTCCTCTCTCTCTGTCTCTATCTTGTCTTTTCCTCTCTCTCTGTCTCTCTCTTGTCTTTTCCTCTCCTCCTCCTCTCTCTCTTGTCTCTATCTTGTCTTTTCCTCTCTCTCTCTCCTCTCTCTGTCTCTCTGTCTCTCTGCTCTCTCTCTCTCTCTCTGTCTCTCTGCTGCTCTCTCTCTCTCTCTCTCTCTCCTCTGTCTCTCTGTTGCTCTCTGTCCTCTCTCTCTCTCTGTCTGCTCTTGTCTTTCCTCTCTCTCTGTCTCTACTTGTCTCTCTCTCTCTGTCTCGCTCTTGTCTTTTCCTCTCTCCTCTCTCTCTCTTGTATTTTCCTCTCTCTCTTGTCTTTTCTCTCTCTCCTCTCTCTCTCTGTCTCTCTCTTGTCTTTTCCTCTCTCTCTGTTGTCTTTCCTCTCTCTCTCTGTCTCTCGTCTTTTCCTCTCTCCTCTCTCTCTGTCGCTCTGTCTCTCTCATGTCTTTCCTCTCTCCTCTCTCTCTGCTCTCTCTTGTCTTTTCCTCTCTCTTTCTCTCTCTCTCTCTCTCTGTGTCTCTCTGTTGTATTTTCCCCTCTCCTCTCTGTCTCGCTCTTGTCTTTTCCTCTCTCTCTTTCTCTCTCTCTCTCTGTCGCTGTCTCTCGTTGTCTTTCCTCTCTCTGTCTCTGTCTCTCTGTTGTCTTTTCCTCTCCTCTCTCTCTCTTGTCTTTTCCTCTCCTCTCTCTCTCTGTCTCTCTCTTGTCCTTTCCTCTCCCTCTCTCTCCTCTCTCTGTCTCTCTGTTGTCTTTCTCTCTCTCCTCTCTCTCTCTCTCTCTCTCTCTCTCTCTCTCTCTGTCTCTCGTCTTTTCCTCTCTCTCTCCTCTCTCTCTCTGTCTCGCTCTTTGTCTTTTTCCTTTCTCTCTCCCTTTCTGTCTCTCTCTTGTCTTCTCCTGTCTCGCTCTTGTCTTTCTCCTCTCTCTCTCTCTGCTCTCTCTTGTCTCTCTCCTCTCTCTCTCTCTCTCTCTCTCTCTCTCTCTCTCTCTCTCTGTGTCTCTCGTCTTTCTCCTCTCTCCTCCTCTCTCTCTCTGTCTCGCTCTCTGTCTTTTCCTCTCTCTTCTCTTCTCTCTCTGTCTCTCTCTCTGCTCTTTCCTTTCTCCTCTCTCTGTCTCTCTTGTCTTCTCCTGTCTCGCTCTCTTGTCTGTTCCTCTCTCTCTCTGTCTCTCTTGTCTTTTCTCTCTCTCTCATCTCTGTCTTTATCTTGTCTTTTCCTTTCTCTCTCTGTCTCTCTCTCTTGTCTTTTCTCTCTCCTCCTCTCTCTCTCTGTCTCTATCTTGTCTTTTCCTCTCTCCTCCTCTCTCTCTGTCTCTATCTTGTCTTTTCCTCTCTCTCTCTGTCTCTATCT
>NC_068441.1:43021173-43031173 GCF_023373465.1 Oncorhynchus keta | reverse complement strand
CTCCTCCTCTCTCTCTCTGTCTCGCTCTTGTCTTTTCCTTTCCTCACTCTCTTTCTGTCTCTCTCTTGTCTTCTCCTGTCTCGCTCTTGTCTTTTCCTCTCTCTCTCTCTGTCTCTCTTGTCTTTTCCTCTCTCTCCTCTCTCTCTCTCTCTCTCTCTCTCTCTCTCTCTCTGTGTCTCTCGTCTTTCCTCTCTCCTCCTCTCTCTCTCTGTCTCGCTCTTGTCTTTTCCTTTCTCCTCTCTCTCTCTGTCTCTCTCTTGTCTTTTCCTTTCTCCTCCCTTTCTGTCTCTCTCTTGTCTTCTCCTGTCTCGCTCTTGTCTTTTCCTCTCTCTCTCTGTCTCTCTTGTCTTTTCCTCTCTCCATCTCTGTCTTTATCTTGTCTTTTCCTTTCTCCTCCTCTCTCTCTTGTCTTTTCCTCTCTCCTCCTCTCTCTCTGTCTCTATCTTGTCTTTTCCTCTCTCCTCCTCTCTCTGTCTCTCTCTTGTCTTTTCCTTCCTCTCCTCTCTGTCTCTCTCTTGTCTTTTCCTCTCTCCTCCTCTCTCTCTGTCTCTCTCTCTTTGTCTCTCTCTCTCTCTCTCTCTCTCTCTCTCTCTCTGTCTCTCTCTTGTCTCTTCCTCTCTCCTCCTCTCTCTCTCTGTCTCTATCTTGTCTCTTCTCTCTCTCCTCTCTCTCTGTCTCTGTCTTGTCTTTTCCTCTCTCTCTCTCAATCTTGTCTTTTCCTCTCTCCTCTCTCTCTTGTATTTTCCTCTCTCTCTTGTCTTTTCCTCTCTCCTCCTCCTCTCTCTCTGTCTCGCTTTTGTCTTTCTCCCTCTCTCTCTGTTGTCTTTTCCTCTCCTCTCTCTGTCTCTCGTCTTTTCCTCTCTCCTCTCTCTCTCTGTCGCTCTGTCTCTCTCATGTCCTTTCCTCTCTCCTCTCTCTCTGTCTCTCTCTTGTCTTTTCCTCTCTCTTTCTCTCTCCCTCTCTTCTCTGTGTCTCTCTGTTGTATTTTCCCTCTCCTCTCTCTCTCTGTCTCGCTCTTGTCTTTTCCTCTCTCTCTCTCTCTTCTCTCTCTCTCTCTGTCGCTGTCTCTCTGTTGTCTTTTCTCTCTCTCTCTGTCTCTGTCTCTCTGTTGTCTTTTCCTCTCCTCTCTCTCTCTTGTCTTTTCCTCTCCTCTCTCTCTCTGTCTCTCTCTTGTCCTTTCCTCTCCCTCTCTCCCTCTCTCTGTCTCTCTGTTGTCTTTTCCTCTCCTCCTCTCTCTCTCTCTCTCTCTCTCTCTCTCTCTCTCTCTGTCTCTCGTCTCTTCCTCTCTCCTCCTCTCTCTCTCTGTCTCGCTCTTGTCTTTTCCTTTCTCCTCCTTTCTGTCTCTCTCTTGTCTTCTCCTGTCTCGCTCTTGTCTTTCCTCTCTCTCTCTCTCTCTTGTCTTTCCTCTCTCCTCTCTCTGTCTCTCTCTCTCTCTCTCCTCTCTCTCTCTCTCTCTCTGTCTCGCTCTTGTCTTTTCCTTTCTCCTCTCTCTCTCTGTCTCTCTCTTGTCTTTTCCTTTCTCCTCCCTTTCTGTCTCTCTCTTGTCTTCTCCTGTCTCGCTCTTGTCTTTTCCTCTCTCTCTCTGTCTCTCTTGTCTTTTCCTCTCTCCATCTCTGTCTTTATCTTGTCTTTTCCTTTCTCCTCCTCTCTCTCTTGTCTTTTCCTCTCTCCTCCTCTCTCTCTGTCTCTATCTTGTCTTTTCCTCTCTCTCTCTGTCTCTCTCTTGTCTTTTCCTCTCTCCCCCTCTCTCTCTCTGTCTCTATCTTGTCTTTTCCTCTCTCCTCCTCTCTCTCTGTCTCTATCTTGTCTTTTCCTCTCTCTCTCGTCTCTATCTTGTCTTTTCCTCTCTCTCTCTGTCTCTCTCTTGTCTTTCCTCTCTCCCTCTCTCTCTCTGTCTCACTCTTGTCTTTTCCTTTCTCCTCCTCTCTCTCTCTTGTCTTTTCCTCTCTCCTCCTCTCTCTCTCTGTCTCTCTCTTGTCTCTTCCTCCCTCCTCCTCTCTCTCTGTCTCTATCTTGTCTTTTCCTCTCTCCTCCTCTCTCTGTCTCTATCTTGTCTTTTCCTCTCTCTCTCTCAATCTTGTCTTTTCCTCTCTCCTCTCTCTCTTGTATTTTCCTCTCTCTCTTGTCTTTTCCTCTCTCCTCTCCTCCTCTCTCTCTGTCTCGCTTTTGTCTTTTCCTCTCTCTCTGTTGTCTTTTCCTCTCCTCTCTCTGTCTCTCGTCTTTTCCTCTCTCTCTCTCTCTCTCTGTCGCTCTGTCTCTCTCATGTCCTTTCCTCTCTCCTCTCTCTCTGTCTCTCTCTTGTCTTTTCCTCTCTCTTTCTCTCTCCCTCTCTCTCTGTGTCTCTCTGTTGTATTTTCCCCTCTCCTCTTTCTCTCTGTCTCGCTCTTGTCTTTTCCTCTCTCTTTCTCTCTCTCTCTCTCTGTCGCTGTCTCTCTGTTGTCTTTTCCTCTCTCTCTGTCTCTGTCTCTCTGTTGTCTTTTCCTCTCCTCTCTCTCTCTTGTCTTTTCCTCTCCTCTCTCTCTCTGTCTCTCTCTTGTCCTTTCCTCTCCCTCTCTCCCTCTCTCTGTCTCTCTGTTGTCTTTTCCTCTCTCCTCTCTCTCTCTCTCTCTCTCTCTCTCTCTCTCTCTCTCTCTCTGTCTCTCGTCTTTTCCTCTCTCCTCCTCTCTCTCTCTCTGTCTCGCTCTTGTCTTTTCCTTTCTCCTCCTTTCTGTCTCTCTCTTGTCTTCTCCTGTCTCGCTCTTGTCTTTTCCTCTCTCTCTCTGTCTCTCTTGTCTTTTCCTCTCTCCTCTCTCTCTCTCTCTCTCTCTCTCTGTGTCTCTCGTCTTTTCCTCTCTCCTCCTCTCTCTCTGTCTTGCTCTTGTCTTTTCCTTTCTCCTCTCTCTCTCTGTCTCTCTCTTGTCTTTTCCTTTCTCCTCCCTTTCTGTCTCTCTCTTGTCTTCTCCTGTCTCGCTCTTGTCTTTTCCTCTCTCTCTCTGTCTCTCTTGTCTTTTCCTCTCTCCATCTCTGTCTTTATCTTGTCTTTTCCTTTCTCCTCCTCTCTCTCTTGTCTTTTCCTCTCTCCTCCTCTCTCTCTGTCTCTATCTTGTCTTTCTCTCTCTCTCTCTGTCTCTCTCTTGTCTTTTCTCTCTCCTCTCTCTCTCTGTCTCTATCTTGTCTTTTCCTCTCTCCTCCTCTCTCTCTGTCTCTATCTTGTCTTTTCCTCTCTCTCTCTCTCTGTCTCTATCTTGTCTTTTCCTCTCTCTCTCTGTCTCTCTCTTGTCTTTTCCTCTCCTCCCCTCTCTCTCTCTGTCTCACTCTTGTCTTTTCCTTTCTCCTCCTCTCTCTCTCTTGTCTTTTCCTCTCTCCTCTCCTCTCTCTCTCTGTCTCTCTCTTGTCTCTTCCTCCTCCTCCTCTCTCTCTCTGTCTCTATCTTGTCTTTCCTCTCTCCTCCTCTCTCTGTCTCTATCTTGTCTTTTCCTCTCTCTCTCTCAATCTTGTCTTTTCCTCTCTCCTCTCTCTCTTGTATTTTTCCTCTCTCTCTTGTCTTTTCCTCTCTCCTCTCCTCCTCTCTCTCTGTCTCGCTTTTGTCTTTTCCTCTCTCTCTGTTGTCTTTTCCTCTCCTCTCTCTGTCTCTCGTCTTTCCTCTCTCCTCTCTCTCTCTGTCGCTCTGTCTCTCTCATGTCCTTTCCTCTCTCCTCTCTCTCTGTCTCTCTCTTGTCTTTTCCTCTCTCTTTCTCTCTCCCTCTCTCTCTGTGTCTCTCTGTTGTATTTTCCCCTCTCCTCTTTCTCTCTGTCTCGCTCTTGTCTTTTCCTCTCTCTTCTCTCTCTCTCTCTCTGTCGCTGTCTCTCTGTTGTCTTTTCCTCTCTCTCTGTCTCTGTCTCTCTGTTGTCTTTTCCTCTCCTCTCTCTCTCTTGTCTTTTCCTCTCCTCTCTCTCTCTGTCTCTCTCTTGTCCTTTCCTCTCCCTCTCTCTCTCTCTCTGTCTCTCTGTTGTCTTTTCCTCTCTCTCTCTCTCTCTCTCTCTCTCTCTCTCTCTCTCTCTCTCTCTCTCTCTCTCTCTGTCTTTCTCTCTCTCTCTGTCTCTCGTCTTTTCCTCTCTCCTCCTCTCTCTCTGTCTCGCTCTTGTCTTTTCCTTTCTCCTCCCTTTCTGTCTCTCTCTTGTCTTCTCCTGTCTCGCTCTTGTCTTTTCCTCTCTCTCTCTGTCTCTCTTGTCTTTTCCTCTCTCTCTCTCTCTCTCTCTCTCTCTCTCTCTCTCTCTGTGTCTCTCGTTTTTTCCTCTCTCCCCCTCTCTCTCTCTGTCTCGCTCTTTTCTTTCCATTTCTTCTCTCTCTCTCTGTCTTTTTCTTTTCTTTTCCTTTCTCCTCCCTTTCTGTCTCTCTCTTGTCTTCTCCTGTCTCGCTCTTGTCTTTTCCTCTCTCTCTCTGTCTCTCTTGTCTTTTCCTCTCTCCATCTCTGTCTTTATCTTGTCTTTTCCTTTCTCCTCCTCTCTCTCTTGTCTTTTCCTCTCTCCTCCTCTCTCTCTGTCTCTATCTTGTCTTTTCCTCTCTCCTCTCTCTCTCTGTCTCTATCTTGTCTTTTCCTCTCTCTCTCTCTGTCTCAATCTTGTCTTTTCCTCTCTCCTCCTCTCTCTCTGTCTCTCTTGTATTTTCCTCTCTCTCTCCCTCTCTCTGTCTCTCTGTCTCTCTGTTGTCTTTTCCTCTCTCCTCCTCTCTCTCTGTCTCTATCTTGTCTTTTCCTCTCTCCTCCTCTCTCTGTCTCTATCTTGTCTTTTCCTCTCTCTCTCTCAATCTTGTCTTTTCCTCTCTCCTCTCTCTCTTGTATTTTCCTCTCTCTCTTGTCTTTTCCTCTCTCCTCTCCTCTCTCTCTCTCTGTCTCGCTTTTGTCTTTTCCTCTCTCTCTCTGTTGTCTTTCCTCTCCTCTCTCTGTCTCTCGTCTTTTCCTCTCTCCTCTCTCTCTCTGTCGCTCTGTCTCTCTCATGTCCTTTCCTCTCTCCTCTCTCTCTGTCTCTCTCTTGTCTTTTCCTCTCTCTTTCTCTCTCCCTCTCTCTCTGTGTCTCTCTGTTGTATTTTCCCCTCTCCTCTTTCTCTCTGTCTCGCTCTTGTCTTTTCTCTCTCTCTCTCTCTCTCTCTCTCTCTCTCTCTGCTGTCTCTCTGTTGTCTTTTCCTCTCTCTCTGTCTCTGTCTCTCTGTTGTCTTTTCCTCTCCTCTCTCTCTCTTGTCTTTTCCTCTCCTCTCTCTCTCTGTCTCTCTCTTGTCCTTTCCTCTCCCTCTCTCCTCTCTCTGTCTCTCTGTTGTCTTTTCCTCTCTCCTCTCTCTCTCTCTCTCTCTCTCTCTCTCTCTCTCTCTCTCTCTCTCTCTCTCTTGTCTCTCTCTCCTCCTCTCTCTCTCTGTCTCGCTCTTGTCTTTTCCTTTCTCCTCCCTTTCTGTCTCTCTCTTGTCTTCTCCTGTCTCGCTCTTGTCTTTTCCTCTCTCTCTCTGTCTCTCTTGTCTTCTCTCTCTCTCTCTCTCTCTCTCTCTCTCTCTGTGTCTCTCGTCTTTCCTCTCCTCCTCTCTCTCTCTGTCTCGCTCTTGTCTTTTCCTTTCTCCTCTCTCTCTCTGTCTCTCTCTTGTCTTTTCCTTTCTCCTCCCTTTCTGTCTCTCTCTTGTCTTCTCCTGTCTCGCTCTTGTCTTTTCCTCTCTCTCTCTGTCTCTCTTGTCTTTTCCTCTCTCCATCTCTGTCTTTATCTTGTCTTTTCCTTTCTCCTCCTCTCTCTCTTGTCTATTCCTCTCTCCTCCTCTCTCTCTGTCTCTATCTTGTCTTTCTCTCTCTCTCTCTGTCTCTCTCTTGTCTTTTCCTCTCCTCCCTCTCTCTCTCTGTCTCTATCTTGTCTTTTCCTCTCTCCTCCTCTCTCTCTGTCTCTATCTTGTCTTTTCCTCTCTCTCTCTCTGTCTCTATCTTGTCTTTTCCTCTCTCTCTCTGTCTCTCTCTTGTCTTTTCCTCTCATCCCTCTCTCTCTCTGTCTCACTCTTGTCTTTTCCTTTCTCCTCCTCTCTCTCTCTTGTCTTTTCCTCTCTCCTCTCCTCTCTCTCTCTGTCTCTCTCTTGTCTCTTCCTCCCTCCTCCTCTCTCTCTCTGTCTCTATCTTGTCTTTTCCTCTCTCCTCCTCTCTCTGTCTCTATCTTGTCTTTTCCTCTCTCTCTCTCAATCTTGTCTTTTCCTCTCTCCTCTCTCTCTTGTATTTTCCTCTCTCTCTTGTCTTTTCCTCTCTCCTCTCCTCCTCTCTCTCTGTCTCGCTTTTGTCTTTTCCCTCTCTCTCTGTTGTCTTTTCCTCTCCTCTCTCTGTCTCTCGTCTTTTCCTCTCTCCTCCTCTCTCTCTGTCGCTCTGTCTCTCTCATGTCCTTTCCTCTCTCCTCTCTCTCTGTCTCTCTCTTGTCTTTTCCTCTCTCTTTCTCTCTCTCTCTCTCTCTGTGTCTCTCTGTTGTATTTTCCCCTCTCCTCTTTCTCTCTGTCTCGCTCTTGTCTTTTCCTCTCTCTCTCTCTCTCTCTCTCTGTCGCTGTCTCTCTGTTGTCTTTTCCTCTCTCTCTGTCTCTGTCTCTCTGTTGTCTTTTCCTCTCCTCTCTCTCTCTTGTCTTTTCCTCTCCTCTCTCTCTCTGTCTCTCTCTTGTCCTTTCCTCTCCCTCTCTCCCTCTCTCTGTCTCTCTGTTGTCTTTTCCTCTCTCCTCCTCTCTCTCTCTCTCTCTCTCTCTCTCTCTCTCTGTCTCTCGTCTTTTCCTCTCTCCTCCTCTCTCTCTCTGTCTCGCTCTTGTCTTTTCCTTTCTCCTCCCTTTCTGTCTCTCTCTTGTCTTCTCCTGTCTCGCTCTTGTCTTTTCCTCTCTCTCTCTGTCTCTCTTGTCTTTTCCTCTCTCCTCTCTCTCTCTCTCTCTCTCTCTCTCTGTGTCTCTCGTCTTTTCCTCTCTCCTCCTCTCTCTCTCTGTCTCGCTCTTGTCTTTTCCTTTCTCCTCTCTCTCTCTGTCTCTCTCTTGTCTTTTCCTTTCTCCTCCCTTTCTGTCTCTCTCTTGTCTTCTCCTGTCTCGCTCTTGTCTTTTCCTCTCTCTCTCTGTCTCTCTTGTCTTTTCCTCTCTCCATCTCTGTCTTTATCTTGTCTTTTCCTTTCTCCTCCTCTCTCTCTTGTCTTTTCCTCTCTCCTCCTCTCTCTCTGTCTCTATCTTGTCTTTTCCTCTCTCTCTCTGTCTCTCTCTTGTCTTTTCCTCTCTCCTCCTCTCTCTCTCTGTCTCTATCTTGTCTTTTCCTCTCTCCTCCTCTCTCTCTGTCTCTATCTTGTCTTTTCCTCTCTCTCTCTCTCTGTCTCTATCTTGTCTTTTCTCTCTCTCTCTGTCTCTCTCTTGTCTTTTCTCTCATCCCTCTCTCTCTCTGTCTCACTCTTGTCTTTTCCTTTCTCCTCCTCTCTCTCTCTTGTCTTTTCCTCTCTCCTCCTCTCTCTCTCTGTCTCTCTCTTGTCTCTTCCTCCCTCCTCCTCTCTCTGTCTCTATCTTGTCTTTTCCTCTCTCCTCCTCTCTCTGTCTCTATCTTGTCTTTTCCTCTCTCTCTCTCAATCTTGTCTTTTCCTCTCTCCTCTCTCTCTTGTATTTTCCTCTCTCTCTTGTCTTTTCCTCTCTCCTCTCCTCCTCTCTCTCTGTCTCGCTTTTGTCTTTTCCCCTCTCTCTCTGTTGTCTTTTCCTCTCCTCTCTCTGTCTCTCGTCTTTTCCTCTCTCCTCCTCTCTCTCTGTCGCTCTGTCTCTCTCATGTCCTTTCCTCTCTCCTCTCTCTCTGTCTCTCTCTTGTCTTTTCCTCTCTCTTTCTCTCTCCCTCTCTCTCTGTGTCTCTCTGTTGTATTTTCCCCTCTCCTCTTTCTCTCTGTCTCGCTCTTGTCTTTTCCTCTCTCTTTCTCTCTCTCTCTCTCTGTCGCTGTCTCTCTGTTGTCTTTTCCTCTCTCTCTGTCTCTGTCTCTCTGTTGTCTTTTCCTCTCCTCTCTCTCTCTTGTCTTTTCCTCTCTCTCTCTCTCTCTGTCTCTCTCTTGTCCTTTCCTCTCTCTCTCTCCTCTCTCTGTCTCTCTGTTGTCTTTTCCTCTCTCCTCCTCTCTCTCTCTGTCTCGCTCTTGTCTTTCCTCTCTCCTCCTCTTTCTCTCTCTCTGTCTTCTCCTGTCTCGCTCTTGTCTTTTCCTCTCTCTCTCTGTCTCTCTTGTCTTTTCCTCTCTCCTCTCTCTCTCTCTCTCTCTCTCTGTCTCTCTCTGTCTTTTCCTCTCTTCCTCTCTCTCTCTCTCTCTGTCTCTCTCTTGTCTTTTCCTCTCTCCTCTCTCTCTCTCTCTGTCTCGCTCTTGTCTTTTCCTTTCTCCTCCTCTGTCTCTCTCTTGTCTTCTCCTGTCTCGCTCTTGTCTTTTCCTCTCTCTCTCTGTCTCTCTTGTCTTCTCTCTCTCTCTCTCTCTCTCTCTCTCTCTCTCTCTGTGTCTCTCGTCTTTCCTCTCTCCTCCTCTCTCTCTCTGTCTCGCTCTTGTCTTTTCCTTTCTCCTCTCTCTCTCTGTCTCTCTCTTGTCTTTTCCTTTCTCCTCCTTTCTGTCTCTCTCTTGTCTTCTCCTGTCTCGCTCTTGTCTTTTCCTCTCTCTCTCTCTGTCTCTCTTGTCTTTTCCTCTCTCCATCTCTGTCTTTATCTTGTCTTTTCCTTTCTCCTCCTCTCTCTCTTGTCTTTTCCTCTCTCCTCCTCTCTCTCTGTCTCTATCTTGTCTTTTCCTCTCTCTCTCTCTCTCTCTGTCTCTATCTTGTCTCTTCCTCTCTCTCTCTGTCTCAATCTTGTCTTTTCCTCTCTCCTCCTCTCTCTCTGTCTCTCTTGTATTTTCCTCTCTCCTCTCTCTCTCTCTCTGTCTCTCTGTTGTCTCTTCCTCTCTCCTCTCTCTCTCTCTGTCTCTATCTTGTCTTTTCTCTCTCTCTCCTCTCTCTGTCTCTATCTTGTCTTTTCCTCTCTCTCTCTCAATCTTGTCTTTTCCTCTCTCCTCTCTCTCTTGTATTTTCCTCTCTCTTGTCTTTTCCTCTCTCCTCTCCTCCTCTCTCTCTGTCTCGCTTTGTCTTTTCCCTCTCTCTCTGTTGTCTTTTCCTCTCCTCTCTCTGTCTCTCGTCTTTTCCTCTCTCCTCCTCTCTCTGTCGCTCTGTCTCTCTCATGTCCTTTCCTCTCTCTCTCTCTCTGTCTCTATCTTGTCTTTTCCTCTCTCTCTTTCTCTCTCCCTCTCTCTCTGTGTCTCTCTGTTGTATTTTCTCCTCTCCTCTTCTCTCTGTCTCGCTCTTGTCTTATCTCTCTCTCTCTCTCTCTCTCTCTCTCTGTCAGCTGTCTCTCTGTTGTCTTTTCCTCTCTCTGTCTCTGTCTCTCTGTTGTCTTTTCCTCTCTCTCTCTCTCTTGTCTTTTCCTCTCCTCTCTCTCTGTCTCTCTCTTGTCCTTTCCTCTCTCTCTCTCTCTCTCTCTGTCTCTCTCTCTGTCCTCTCTCTCTCCTCTCTCTCTCTCTCTCTGTCTCTCTGTTGTCTTTTCCTCTCTCCTCCTCTCTCTCTCTGTCTCGCTCTTGTCTTTTCCTTCTCCTCCTCTCTGTCTCTCTTGTCTTCTCCTCTCTCGCTCTGTCTTTCTTCTCTCTCTCTGTCTCTCTGTCTCTCTCTTCTCTCCTCTCTCTCTCTCTCTCTCTCTGTGTCTCTCGTCTTTCCTCTCTCCTCCTCTCTCTCTCTCTCTCTCTCTTGTCTCTCTCTTTCTCGTCTCTCTCTCTTCTCTCTCTCTCTTCTCTCTCTCTGTCTCGCTCTTGTCTTCTCCTCTCTCCTCTTGTCTCTCTCTCTGTCTCTCTGTCTCTCGTCTTGTCTTCTCTCTCTCTCTGTCTCTCTTGTCTTTCCTCTCTCCTCTCTCTCTCTCTCTCTCTCTCTCTGTGTCTCTCGTCTTTTCCTCTCTCCTCCTCTCTCTCTGTCTCGCTCTTGTCTTTTCCTTTCTCCTCTCTCTCTCTGTCTCTCTCTTGTCTTTTCCTTTCTCCTCCCTTTCTGTCT